>NW_026639197.1:0-462 GCF_028554395.1 Pezoporus wallicus | reverse complement strand
GCTTAAAAAGAGTCAGTATTGCACAAAAAAGGGTTAGATGTAGCTCAAGCCAGTTTAGAAATAGGTAAGAAAAGCTTAAACCAGGCTAGAAACTTCCATAAATAGTTCAGATTTAGCCAAAAAAGGAATAAAACCTGCAAAAAATGGGCAAAAATAAGACAAGAATGACCAGCAATTGCTTAGAAATAGCCAAAAAAAAAGATTTAAAATGGGTTAAAAAAAGCCAAAAATGGCTTAAACCAAGTGAGGAAAGGGCAAAAATGGGTTAGAAATGACAGGAAATCAGTAAGAAATGGACAAAAATGGTTTGGAAATGGCCAAAATGACTTAAAAAGAGATAGACCTGGGAAAAATGGGTTAGAACTAGTCTAAACCAGTTTAGAAATAGCTACGAAAAGATTAAACCAAAGTAGAAATGGCAAGAAACTGTTCAGACTTAGTCAGAAATGGCATAAAACTGGT